>NC_052168.1:20021131-20058828 GCF_902713615.1 Scyliorhinus canicula
ACCCTCTGACAGTGCAGCACTCCCTAGTCTGACCCTCTGACGGAGCGCACTCACCTCAGTACTGAACCTCTGACAATGCGGCACTCCCCTCACTACTGACCCTCCGACAGTGCAGCACTCCCTCAGTACTGACCCGCTGTCAGATCTGCACTCACTCAGAACTGATCCTCTGGACGTGCTGCACTCCCTCAGTACTGACCATCTGACAGTACGGCACTCCTCTCAGGTACTGACCATCTGACAGTACGGTCACTCCCTCAGTACTGACCTCCTGACAGTGCGGCACTCCCTCAGATACTGACCCGCTGACAGTGAGGCACTCCCTCAGTACTGACCCTCTGACAGTGGAGCACTCCCTCAGTACTGACCCTCTGACAGTGCGGCACTCCCTCAGTACTGACCCTCTGACAGTGCGGCACTCCCTCAGTACTGACCCTCTGTCTGTGCAGCACTCCCTCAGTACTGACCCTCCGACAGTGCAGCACCCCCCCGTACTGACCCTCTGTCAGATCTGCACTCACTCAGAACTGACCCTCTGATAGTGCAGCACTCCCAGTACTGACCCTCTGACAGTGCGGCACTCCCTCTGTACTGACTCTCTGACAGTGCGGCACTCCCTCAGTACTGACCCTCTGTCAGTGCAGCACTCCCTCAGAACTGACCCTCTGACAGAGCGGCACTCCCTCAGAACTGTACCTCTGACAGTGCGGCACTCCCTCACGACTGACCCTCCGACAGTGCAGCACACACTCAGTACTGACCCTCTGATAGTGCAGCACTCCCTCAGTACTGACCCTCTGACAGTGCAGCACTCCCTCGGAACTGACCCTCTGACAGTGCAGCACCATCAGTACTGACCCTCTGACAGTGCAGCACTCCCTCAGTACTGACCCTCTGACAGTGCAGCACTCCCTCAGTACTGACCCTCTGACAGTGACGCACTCCCTCAGTACTGACCCTCTGAGAGAGCGGCACTCACTCAGAACTGAACCTCTGACAATGCGGCACTCCCTCACTACTGACCCTCCGACAGTGCAGCACTCCCTCAGTACTGACCCTCTGTCAGATCTGCACTCACTCAGAACTGATCCTCTGACAGTGCTGCACTCCCTCAGTACTGACCATCTGACAGTACGGCACTCCCTCAGTACTGACCATCTGACAGTACGGCACTCCCTCAGTACTGACCCTCTGACAGTGCAGCACTCCCTCAGTACTGACCCTCTGACAGTGAGGCACTCCCTCAGTACTGACCCTCTGACAGTGGAGCACTCCCTCAGTACTGACCCTCTGACAGTGCGGCACTCCCTCAGTACTGACCCTCTGACAGTGCGGCACTCCCTCAGTACTGACCCTCTGTCAGAGCTGCACTCACTCAGAACTGACACTCTGACAGTGCGGCACTCCCTCAGTACTGACCCTCTGTCAGAGCTGCACTCACTCAGAACTGACACTCTGACAGTGCAGCACTCCCTCAGTACTGACCCTCTGTCAGAGCTGCACACTCAGAACTGACACTCTGACAGTGCGGCACTCCCTCAGTACTGACCCTCTGTCAGTGCAGCACTCCCTCAGAACTGACCCTCTGACAAAGCGGCACCCTCAGAACTGCACCTCTGACAGTGCGGCACTCCCTCACTACTGACCCTCCGACAGTGCAGCACTCCCTCAGTACTGACCCTCTGACAGTGCAGCACTCCCTCAGTAGTGCACTGCAGTGTCAGTCTAGTTAATTAGTCAAGTCCTGAGACATACAACCCTGACCATCTTGTTCTGAGTATTATAATGCTAGTAAATTTCATTGTCGCAAGTCGGCTTATATTAATTAACACTGCAATGAAGTTACTGTGAAAAGCCCCTCGTGGCCATACTCCGGCACCTGTTCGAGTGTCCAAATTACCGAAAAAGTACATCTTTCGGGACAGCGAGTTCCACAAATTCACCGCCCTCTGCGAGAAGTAGTTCCTCCTCATCACAGTTCTAAATCTACCGCCTCTCAACCTGTATCTGTGAATTCCCATTCTAGATTGCCCCACAAGGGGGAACATTTGATCTACGTTTACTTAATCAATCCCTCTTAGTATTTCACATACCTCAATCAAATCCCCTCTCATGCTTCTGAGCTCCAGCGAGTTTCAGCCCAAAGTGTTTAAATTCTCCTCCTACATCAACCCTTTCATCCCCGGAATCAATCTGGTGAACCTCCTCTGAACTGCCTCCAATGCCACCATATCCTTCCTCAAATAAGGAGACCAAAACTGCACATAATACTCCAGATGTGGTCTCACCAACACCCTATACAATTGCAACAACACTTCTCTATTTTGATACTCGTCCTCTTGTAATAAACATTAACATTCCATTTGCCTTTTTAATTACATGCTGTACCCGCATACAGGCTTTCTGTGATTCATGAACAAAGACACCCTCTGCCCAGACGCATTTTGAATCTTCTTCCCATTTGGATAATAATTCACCTGACAATTGGATAACCTCCCACTTATCCACATCAAACTCCATCTGCCAGATTTTGGCCCAATCTCTTAACCTGTAGGTTAGATGGCCTTTAGTTTTTTTTCCATGTCGGTGCAACATCGAGGGCCGAAGGGCCTGTACTGCGCTGTATCGTTCTATGTTCTATGTTCTATCTATAGCCATCTGTAAAATCTATATCTCCTCTTCACTGCCTGCTTTCCCACCTATTTTAGTATCGTTTGAAATGTTGCTATATTACACTCTGTCCCTGCTTGCAGACCTCCAAATAGTGGAGGTCTGATGACTGACCCCTGCGACACTCCACTAGTTACAGTTCACCAGCTAGAGAAGGTCCCATTTATTCCAACCCACTGTTAGGAATGGGTTAACAGACCTTCCAATTAAATGCTAATTTAATGTCAATTATCGAAAAGAAATCAGTGATATATAAAGGTGTTATCGGTGGCACTGCTTGGTGGAGATTTGTGTGTGAAGTTGGGTCAAAGAAATAAAGGTGTTTTATGGAGAAGCAGAACTCTTGGCTCCTTTACTCTGCAGCAGCCTGGAAGCTTGAACACCCTCTGCTTTCTGTCAGTCAGCCAATCCTCAATCCAATCTAGTCCCCTACCCACAATCCCCTGAGATCGCACTTTCTGGATCAGTCTTTTATGTGGCACCTTGTCAAATGACTTCTGAAACTCTGGATATACCACATCCACAGGTTTCCCATTATCCACCTTGCTGGTTATGTTCCCAAAGAACTCAAGCCAGTTTGTTAAGCATGACTTACCCTTCATAAAACCAGAACTCTGCTGCCCATGTCCTGATTCAAAGTCCTGTTGTGCTGCCCCCGATCTCGCTGACCTCTGCCGGCCCCATTAAACAACGCTTTGGGTTTTAAAATGTTCATCCTTGTTTTCAGACCCTTTTGTGGCTTCGCCTCCACCTCCCTATCTCTGTAACACCTACAGCCCTATAGCCCGACAACCCTCCCAGACATCTGCGTTCCTCGAATTCTGCTGTCTTATGCTCCCTGAATTCAATCGCTCCAGCATTGGAGGCCGTGCCATCAGCTGCCCGACCCCTGAGCTTCAGAATCCTTTCTGTTAATCTCCCCGATTCTCTCCCTCTCTCTCCTCCTGTAAGATACTGCCTTTAAGGTGAAACATTCTGTTTCCTAGTGTTCCTACCAAGTAGCTTGGAAAGTTTTATTCGATTAAAAGGATTATTGTTTATGAGCAGTTCACTCACTGACTGGGTGGTGTGCCTCAGAGGAGACCAGGAGTGGGACGGTGGGTGTAGGAGGATGTTGCTGTTGGCTATAATGACACTTGCTCTCTACAATATTTCTGGACAATGGTTTTCTGGCTCGGAATCCTTACTCACATGTAGTCACGCATGCATTCCACGCTGTACATCATAGTGTCCCTTGTTGAAGTCACGCTGGAAAAAAACACAAATAGAAGTTCTCATTATGCCAATATTTACCAATATTTACCAATCCAATCATTCCCCTTGATCACTGTGACTTTGTAACTCCATGATTTTTATTGCTCCACAGGAACTGTTTATTTTATTTCTCCTCACTCCTGGTCATGAATCCCCAGGAATTCAGGGGGTTTTTGCCTTTTCCGAATTTGAAGTGTTATTATTGGGCAGCGAACTCCAAGAAGGTGTGAGACTGGGGTAGGGAGCCGGAGGCAATGTGGGTGAGGGTGGAGGCAGGCTCTTGTAGGGGGTTGGGGCTGTGGCCGCTGGCAATGGCGCCGTTCCTGTTTGACCCAGAGAAATATTTGGGCGGTCCGGTGGTGGTGGCCACCCTGAAGATATGCGGGCAGTTTCAGCAGCATTTTAAATTGGAGGCGGGGCCGAGGCTGATGCCGATCCGAGAGAATCATTTGTTTGAGCCGGCGAGACTGGACGCTCGATTTCGGGGATGGGAGAAGCGAGGGGCTGATGGAAATTAAGGACTTATTTATGGAAGGGCAGTTTGCCAGTTCGAGGAATTGACGCAGATGTTTGGGATTCCAGCATGGCCTTTAGGTAGATGCAGGTGTGGGATTTTGCAAAGAATGTTTTCGCAACTTCAGTGACACCGCCTTCCTCGTTGATGGAGGGGGTGATGTCGGTGATGGGGCTGGGAGGGGGGGGGTCATCTCACCGATTTATGGGAGAATTTAGAGGAGGATACGGAGTTGCTGGAAAGGATTAAGGCCAAGTGAAAATGAAATGAAAAGAAAATTGCTTATTGTCACAAGTGAGCTCCAAATGAAGTTACTGTGAAAAGCCCCTAGTCACCACATTCCGGCGCCTGTTCGGGGAGGTGGGTATGGGAATTGAACCCGCGCTGCTGGACTGCCATGGTCTGCTGTAAAACCAACTATTTAGCTTTGTGTTAAACCAGCCCCTGTATGTGGAGGAGGGGAAGAGGAGCTGGGGATGGTGCTGGAGGAGGGGTTGTGATGTCAGCGGCTGCGGAGGGTGAATGCCAACCTGGTGTGCGAGGCTGGGGTTGATACAGTTAAGGGTGGTGCACAGAGTGCCCCTGACGAAGTCGAGGATGAGCCGGCTGTTTGAGGGGGTGGAGGACATTTGTGAACGGTGTGGGAGGGGCCCAGCCAATCATGTTCGTGCTCTGGTCCTGCCCGAAGTTGGAGTGGAGGTTGGGGGAGGGGGGATAGAGATGGGGGAGGTTTTTCTTTGAGTTATTGGGGTGTTGGTTAGTGGAGTGGGGTGTGGGGAGTTTCTGTTGTTCTTGATGTTTTGCCTTGTGTTTTATCTATAAAATGTAAAAAATTTAAAAGCCAAATAAAAATGTTAAAAAATATAATTCCCAGGAACCCCCAGCTCTCTGGTTACACAAGTGACCAAATCCTCTTGGACTGGGCGAGGTGACATCCTCCTAATTCAGTGAGAGGACCATCGAACAAACACCGGTGTCCTTATCGATGCCAGCACGGCAAGCATTCAGGAAAAACTCCTGTAAAATAAAAACAAAGGATGCTGAAAAACCTCAGCAGGCCAGGCAGCATCTGTGGAGAGAAACTGAGTTAATGTTTCAGGTGCAGTTCATCAGAGCTGTTCCGAGATGACTTTGACAGCTTTACTGGAACTGCCCCCACAGGAGTGAAAAGAGCACAGACCAGGGATCAAACCTCTGAGACAAGGAGGAAGGGGGTGGATAAACCCTGGAAATGGTAAGAGGGATACTCTGGGACAAGGAGGAAGGGGGTGGATAAACCCTGGAAATGGTAGCAGGGATACTCTGGGACAAGGAGGAAGGGGGTGGATAAAACCCCGGAAATGGTAAGAGGGATACTCTGGGACAAGGAGGAAGGGGGTGGATAAACCCTGGAAATGGTAGCAGGGATAGGCCGTTGATCAGAATGTTGGCAAGACTCTAACTCTGTTGTCTGAGTATTATTATTACTAGTATCAAGAGGACCCTTCCTGTTGTTTCCCTTATTTCCCATTTCTTTTACTTTGTGGACATAATTTTGATCCATGGATGTGTAATGGACATAAAAATTTAATTCGAGCAGAGGAAGTGCAGAACTCCAAAGTTGCAGAATATTACGCCGTGCTATTGGAGATTTAGCTGCTGAACTGCAGAACTCAGACTTTCTGGAACCCGGGAGTTCGGATGATTTGGTTCGATTGGTTAGCTGGTGACCAATAGATTGGCCCAGGACCGTATTCTGCCCGGCGACAGGTGGTGATTGGGTCCTACCCGTGTGGGATGGTTTCAGAGAACCCAGGAAGGGACAGGCAGGTCCTGGATGCAGAGAGAAGAAGCTGTGAACTGCTGTCTCTCTCTTTCTCCAGAAATGCTGCCGACCTGCTATTTCCTGGACCAACAGAGACGTTTTTGAGACTTGGATGAATCTACAGTGAAATCCATTACAGACTCAAAGCAGAAACCTCAAACTGAAGACCTAGACTGAAGGAAGGTGAGCTAGAAGGCATCTGTATGAAACAGAGATGTGTGTGTGTGTGGAGGGGGTGGGAGAGTTAAAGAGTAGGGGTTAGGAATTAGATAATAGTTAAACCAGTTGTATTTACTGCATCTTTCCTCACAATTGCTATTATTAATAAAAATTAATTGTGTTTACATTTACAAACCTGGTGAATGTATTTATTGGGCAACCAGAGACTAAAGACTTTGGGTATTTTCTGAGAATTAGAACAACATGGAACTGTACAACATAGTACAGGCCCTTCGGCCCACGATGTTGTGCTGAATTAATTGTTAATTTTAATTGTGCTGCGACTCTGAGTAAAGTGGGGATGGAATTGACCGTGTACTGGCCTAGGGGGTCGTAACATAGCGTATCCACTGCTGAACAGCGGGATGTGAAAGTTGGCAGCTTCCTCAGTAGCCTGGTGCAGGGCAGTGAAACGCAGGTCAGGCACTTGTCCATTATCTGCACCATGGTGTGTGCTTCACCACGGTTGCACAAGAGTGAGTCATGGTGCCCCCAAAGGAAGGGGTTGTTACGGCAGGGTCCGACCCCAGTGTGGAACCTGATCAGTTTGACCCATTCACCACTTGGGAGCTGAAGCCCGGGATTTGCGACATGGAATAATCTTTTAATAATCTTTATTGTCACAGGTTGGCTTACATTAACACTGCAATGAAGTTACTGTGAAATTCCCCAGTCGCCACACTGTTCGGGTATACTGAGGGAGACAGAATGTCCAATTCACCTAACAGCACGTCTTTCGGGACTTGTGGGAGGAAACTGGAGCACCAGGAGGAAACCCACGCAGACACAGGGAGAAGATGTAGACTCCGCACAGACAGTGACCCAGCGGGGAATCGAACCTGGTACCTGGAGCTGTGAAGCAACAGTGTTAACCACTGTGCTACCGTGCCCACCCATAGGACTTAATCCGTTCAATCCTGTTCTATAATTCAATAAGGTCTCTGCTGGAGTCTCAACTCCACTTTTCTGGGATGTATTGCACAGGATTCGTGTGTCCGACTTCACTGTAGGAGACTTAGAAAATGTCCCAAAGATAAGTTGCACCTCCTGTTTTCTCAACACCTCTCACAACAACTGTAAACTTGCCTTTTTGTTCCTTTCAGAGACCCAAGAACTGCAAAGCTGGCCAGGAAATGGAGGAAGACACGAAAGCAGTGAAACAAAGACTCAATCACCCACTTGCTGCCACCAACTGAGGTACCGGGAACAATGTGGATAGAGACGCGACGTGCACATGGTGTGACACTGGCCGTAACAGCTCAGGAACTAGGGCAGGGGGCAAGGATAGCACAGATAGCAGTTTGCTGGAGGACATTAGCTCTGAGTACTCAGATGAGGAACGTCAATGGGCTCGGCTTCAGAAGAAGGCTGATAGGTGTAAACACCAAAATGTTTGGATCACGGGAGTGTATACCTGTGCTCAGTGCCATGGATGGAGGGGTCTGGCACCAACGTAGCAAAGTTTTGTGAAGAGTTTGAAGGCAACATTGAACACGTGGCCACCTCCAGCAACAAATCTGTGGACCCTGCCAAGATGAAGAAACTAATGGCTGATGTCTCAGCAGCTACTGCAGCATAACCAGCATCTGCCCAATGTTTGAATGCTGCAGTGGAGTTTAACAGGCCTCGTAATGGTCAAATAACAGGCCAATTGTTGTTTTTAAAATAATTTTTATTGGAATTTTTTACAGAAAATATAAAAATATAACAAGTATAGCAACAAGCAGTAATATGCAACTAACAGCCCCATAACACCCCCAATTCCCCCCCAAACCGTAACATCACATGTATCACACTCCCCCCACCCCCCCACCAAGAAGAGAACTTAACCATAAATTAAAATTAAATAAATCAAATTTAAATAAAATAAGCAAACACAATCAACTCCCCCCCCCCCCCCCCCCCCCCCCCCCGTTTCTGCTGCTACTGTCCCAGTACCCTATCGTTGAGCCAGAAAGTCGAGGACAGGTTGCCACCGTTTAAAGAACTCTTGTACCGATCCTCTCAGGGCGAATTTGACCTTCTCTAGCTTAATGAAACCCGCCATGTCATTGATCCAGGTCTCCACGCTTGGGGGCCTCGCGTCCTTCCATTGCAGCAAAATCCTTCGGCGGGCTACTAGGGACGCAAAGGCCAGCACACCGGCCTCTTTCGCCTCCTGCACACCCGGCTCCACTGCAACCCCAAAGATCGCGAGTTCCGATCCTGGCTTGACCCTGGATCCCACCACCCTTGACACCGTCCTCGCCACCCCCTTCCAGAACTCCTCCAATGCCGGGCATGCCTAGAACATATGGGCATGGTTCGCTGGACTCCCCGAGCACCTGACACACCTATCTTCACCCCCAAAGAACCTACTTATCCTCGTCCCAGTCATGTGGGCCCTATGCAGCACCTTGAATTGAATGAGGCTAAGCCGCGCACACGAGGAGGAAGAATTTACCCTCTCTAGGGCATCAGCCCATGTCCCGTCTTCGATCTGTTCCCCCAGTTCCCCCTCCCACTTCATTTTCAGCTCCTCTACTGACGCCTCTTCCACCTCCTGCATAAGCTTGTAGATATCGGATATCCCCCTCCCCGACCCAGACCCCCGAAAGCACCCTGTCACTCACCCCCCCGTCGCCGGGAGCGCAGGGAATCCCTCCACCTGCCGTCTAGCAAATGCCTTTACCTGCAGATATCTAAACATATTTCTCGGCGGGAGCCCAAATTTCTCCTCCAACTCCCCCAGGCTCGCAAACCTTCCGTCGATAAACAGGTCCCTCAGCTGTCTAATGCCCGCTCTATACCATCCCTGAATTCCCCCATCCATGTTCCCCGGGATGAACCTATGGTTCCCCCTTAATGGAGCCTCCATTGAGCCCCCCACTTCTCCCCTATGTCGCGTCCACTGCCCCCAAATCTTGAGGGTAGCCGCCACCACCGGACTCGTGGTATACCTCGTGGGAAGGAGCGGCCACGGCGCCGTTACCAGGGCCCCCAGGCTTGTATCCCCACAGGACGCTCTCTCCATCCGTTTCCATGCTGCCCCCTCCCCCTCCATCACCCACTTACGAACCATCGACACGTTGGCCGCCCAGTAGTACCCCGAGAGGTTGGGCAACGCCAGCCCCCCCCCCCCCATCTCTACTTCGCTCCAAGAAGACCCTCTTCACCCTCGGGGTGCCATGCGCCCAAACAAATCCCATGATGCTGCTGATCACCCTTTTAAAAAAGGCCCTAGGGATAAAGATGGGCAAGCACTGGAAGAACAAGAACCTTGGGAGAACCGTCATTTTGACGGATTGCACTCTACCCGCCAACGATTGCGGCACCATGTCCCACCTTTTAAATTCCTCCTCCATCTGTTCCACTAGTCTGGTGAAGGTAAGCTTATGAAGAGCCCCCCAACTCCTGGCCACCTGCACCCCCAGGTACCTGAAACTCTTCACTGCCCTCCTGAAGGGGAGCCTCCCAATTCCCTCCTCCTGATCTCCCGGGTGCACTACAAATACCTCGCTCTTTCCCAAGTTTAGCTTATAGCCCGAGAAGCCCCCAAATTCCGCTAACAGCTCCATCACCCCCGGCATTCCCCCCTCTGGGTCCGCCACATATAACAGCAGGTTGTCTGCATACAGCGATACCCGGTGCTCCTCCCCCCCCCCCACACCAGACCCCTCCATTTCCCTGACTCCCTCAACGCCATGGCCAGCGGTTCAATCGCCAGTGCAAAGAGCAGGGGGGACATGGGACACCCCTGCCTGGTCCCACGATGGAGCCTAAAATACTCTGATCTCCTTCCATTTGTGACTACACTCGCCATCGGCGCCGCGTAAAGCAGCCTCACCCATTTGATGAATCCCTCCCCAAATCCAAACCTCCATCAGCTCCCACAGGTACCCCCACTCAACTCTATCAAACGCTTTCTCTGCGTCCAGCGCCACCACTATCTCCGCCTCCCCCTCCACTGCCGGCATCATGATAACATTGAGCAGTCTCCGCACATTCGTGTTGAGCTGCCGCCCCTTGACAAATCCTGTCTGATCTTCATGAATTACCTCTGGCACACAATCCTCTATCCTGGTAGCCAGGATCTTCGCCAGCAACTTAACGTCTACGTTAAGGAGCGAGATAGGCCTATATGATCCGCACTGCAAGGGGTCCTTATCCCGTTTTAGGATCAAAGAGATCAGTGCCCGCGACATCGTCGGGGGCAAAGCCCCCCCTCCCACGCCTCATTGAAAGTTCGCACCAGCAGGGGACCCACCAGGTCTGCATATTTTTTGTAAAATTCTGCCGGGAACCCGTCCGGCACCGGGGCCTTACCTGACTGCATTTGGCCGATCCCCCTGACTAGCTCCTCCAACTCTATCAGCGCCCCCAGCCCCTCTACCAGCCTCTCTTGAACCCTTGGGAAACATAGCCTGTTCATGAAGCTCTCCATCCCCTCTCTCCCCCTCGGAGGTTCCGACCGGTACAATCCCTCGTAAAAGTCCCTAAAGACCCCGTTTACTTCTGTCCCCTTCTGCACTACATTTCCACCCCCATCCTTCACTCCCCCAATTTCCCTAGCCGCATCTCGCCTACGGAGCTGATGCGCCAACATCCTGCTCGCCTTCTCTCCATACTGATATACCGCGCCCTGTGCCCTCCTCCACTGTGTCTCCGCCTTTCTGGTGGTCAACAAGTCAAAATTGGCCTGCAACCTGCACCGTTCTCCCAGCAACCCTTCCTCCGGTGCCTCCGCATATCTCCTGTCCACCTCCAGATGCTCTCCCACCAGTCTCTCCCTCTCCTTCCTCTCCCTCCTTTCCCTGTGGGCCTGAATGGAGATCAGCTCCCCCCGGATCACTGCTTTCAGAGCCTCCCACACCATCCCCACCTGGACCTCCCCCGTATCATTGGTATCCAGATACCCCTCAATGCTTCTCCGAACCCTCTTACACACCTGCTCCTCCGCCAGCATCCCCACATCCAAGCGCCAAAGCGGGCGCTGGTCTCATCTCCCATCTCCAGATCAACCCAGTGGGGGGCATGGTCCGAAATCGCTATGGCCGAGTAATCGGCATCCTGCACCCTCGGAATCAATCCCCTGCTCAGGACAAAAAAATCTATTCGGGAATAGACCCTATGGACATGGGAGAAAAAGGAATACTCCCGCGCTCTCGGTCTCCCAAACCTCCAGGGGTCCACCCCTCCCATCTGGTCCATGTATCCCCTCAGCACTTTGGCCGCTGCCGGTCTCCTACCCGTCCTTGAACTGGACCGGTCCAGTGTGGGATCCAGCACTGTGTTAAAGTCTCCCCCCATGATCAGGCCCCCTGCCTCCAGGTCCGGGATGCGGCCCAACAATCGCCTCATGAAGCCAGCATCATCCCAATTCGGGGCATATACATTCACCATCACCACCTTCTCTCCCTGCAGCCTACCCCTCACCATGATATATCTGCCCTCCTTGCCCGACACCACCTCAGCCGCCTCAAACGCCACTCTCTTCCCCACTAGGATCGCCACCCCCCGGTTCTTCGCGTCCAAACCTGAGTGAAAAACCTGCCCCACCCACCCCTTCCTCAGACGGACCTGGTCCGCCACCTTCAGGTGGGTCTCCCTGGAGCATAGCCACGTCCGCCTTCAACCCCCTTAGATGGGAGAACACCCCTGGTTCTCTTAACCGGCCCGTTCAGCCCCCTCACGTTCCAGGTAATCAGCCGGATCAGAGGGCAACCCGCCCCCTTCCCCCGCCGACTAGCCATAGCTTGGCAGATGTTCACCCCAGGCCAGCACACCCCGCTCAACCCGTTCCCCATGGCGATAGCGCCTCTCCTCTTCCCCCCCCCCGGCCCCCATCGGCTCCTTCCTAGTCATTCCAGCAGCAACCCGGTATACCCCCCCCCCCCCCCCCCCCCGCCCAGCTAGGACCCCTCCTAGCCGTGACGCACCCTCCATGGTACTTCCGTGAGTCAGCTGACTTCTGCTGACCCCGGCAGCTCCCGCCAAAACCTATCCCCTCCCGGCATGGGGTCATCCCCCTCTTGCCACACCTCCTTGTCATTGCTGCAGCGCGTGAAAGAAGACCCGTAGAGGCCCCTCCCCACCGCAAGCTCCACCCCCCGCCCCGCAGCGCGGGAAACCAGAGGAAAACCCGCGCTTTCACACTGCCACACCCCACCCTTCTGACGCAGTTCCCCAAAATCCAATTTCCCCTCAATCCCCAGCCCCGTACAGAAGAGAACATATAGAACACAAACCCCCAACACTCCCCACCTAACCCACAACCATGCCCAACAAACAAACCCACCCGTAAACAGAGCAAACAGAAAACCAGCATACATAACACACATGTCGAAGTTAAAAAAGTTGAAACAGTTGGAACAAAACAGCCACAGCGGAAACAACGCCGGCCAAAGTTTGTCCCCAGGCCCTAGTTCGAGTCCAGCTTCTCCGCCTGTACAAAGGGCCACGCCTCCTCCGGGGACTCAAAGTAATGGTGCCGGTCCTTGTATGTCACCCACAGGCGCGCAAGCACCGCCTTCGTCCGGTTGAACCCAGCCCGCCGCTTACCCACCTCCGCACTCCAGTCCTGGTAGATCCTCACTACTGAATTCTCCCATTTACTGCTCCTCTCTTTCTTGGCCCAGCGCAGCACACACTCCCGGTCACTGAATCGGTGGGACCGCACCAGCACTGCCCTCGGGGGCTCACCTGCCTTGGGCCTCCTGGCCATCACTCTGTCCGCTCCCTCGAGCTCCAGGGGCAAATGGAAGGACCCCGCTCCCATCAATGAGCTCAACATTGTGGTCACATGGAAGGTCACGTTGGAAGCTAAAGAGCAGGACAAGCAGAGTCTCAGGATTGCTACGTGGAAGTGAGGGAAGGAACAGAGAGTGCGTGCAGCTGAACACGTGGCTACAGGGCTGGTGCAGGAGGGAAGGCTTCAGATATGTGGATCATTGGGATATCTTCTGGGGAAGGTGGGACCAGTATGTGAAGGACGGATTGCACCTAAACTGGAGGGGAACCAATATCCTGGGTGGGAGGTTTGCTGGAGCTCTTCGGGAGGGTTTAAACTAGTTTGGGAGGGGGATGGGAACCAGAGCTTTGGATCAGAGGATAGGGTAGCTGTTGAACAGGCAGAAATAGTATGCAGCAAGTCTGTAAGGAAGGATAGACAGTTGATAGGGCAAAGCTGCACTCAGTGGAATGGGTTAAAGTGTGTCTGTTTCAATGCAAGGAGTGTCAGGAATAAGGGAGATGAACTTAGAGCATGGATCAGTACTTGGAACTACAATGCTGTGGCCATTTCGGAGACATGGATTTCACAGGGGCAGGAATGGCTGTTAGATGTTCCGGAGTTTAGATGTTTTCAAAAGAATAGGGAGGGGATTAAAAGAGGAGGGGGAGTGGCACTGTTAATTAGGGAGTGCATCACAGCTGCAGAAAAGGAGGTAGTTGAGGAGGGTTTGTCTACTGGGTCAATATGGGTGGAAGTCAGAAACAGGAAAGGAACAGTCACTTTATTGGGAGTTTTCTACAGACCCCCCAATAGCAGCAGAGAGATAAAGGAACAGATTGGGCGCCAGATCTTGGAAAAGTGCAGAAGTAACAGAGTTGTTGTCATGGGTGATTTCACCTTCCCTAATATTGACTGGAACCTCCTTAGTCCAAATGGTTTGGATGGAGCAGATTTTGTCAGGTGTGTACAGGAAGGATTCCTGACTCAATATGTAGATAGGCCGACTCGGGGGGCCATATTGGACTTGGTGCTCGGCAACGAACCAGGCCAGATGCCAGATGTCTCGGTGAGAGAGCATTTCGGTGACAGTGACCACAACTCCTTGACCTTTACCATAGTCATGGAGCGGGATAGGAAGGTATTTAATTGGGGGAGGGGAAATTATACTGCAATTAGACAGGAGCTGAGGAGCATAAAGTGGGAACAATTGCTCTTGGGGATTGTTTAAGGAGCACTTGCTGCGAGTGCTGAATAGTTTTGCCCCACTGAGACGAGGAAGGAATGGTCAGGTGAAGGAGCCGTGGATGACAAGAGAAGTGGAGCTTCTAGTCAAGAGGAAGAAGGAAGCTTACATAAGGTTGAGGAAGCAGGGATCTGACTCGGCTCTAGAGTGTGACGAGGTAGCCAGGAAGGAACTCAAAAATGGACTGAGGAGAGCTAGAAGGGGGCATGAAAAAGCCCTGGCGGGAAGGATTAGGGAAAACCCCAAAACATCCTACACTTATGTGAGAAATAAGAGGATGATCAGTGAGAATAGGGCTGATCAGGGATATTGGAGGGAACTTGTGCCTAGAGACTGAGGAGATGGGGGAGGCCCTAAATGAATATTTTGCTTCAGTATTCACCAGAGAGAGAGACCTTGTTGCCCATGAGAACAGTGTGAACCAGGTTAATAGACTCAAACAAGGTGATATTAAGAAGGAGGATGTGCTGAAAATGTTGAAAAGCATCAGGATAGATAAGTCCCCTGGGCCTGACGGGATATACCTATGGGAAGCGAGGGAGGAGATTGCTGCGCCGTTGGCGATGATCTTTGCATCCTCACTCTCCACTGGAGTAGTACCGGATGATTGGAGGGAGGCGAATGTTGTTCCCCTATTCAAGAAAGGGAATAGGGAAATCCCTGGGAATCACAGACCCATCAGTCTTACATCTGTGGTGAGCAAAATATTGGTAAGGATTCTGAGAGATAGAATTTGATTATTTGGAAAAACATAGTTTGATTAAAGATAGTCAGTGATGTGACCATCAATTTACTAGACACATGATTGGAAGTAAACTGTGGTTTTAATAGTCTTACAACTAAGCCAACCTGCAACCAGAGGAACTGAGAGCAGGCTTACGGCTACAGTGCTTTATACTTACGGTTAGTGGGCGGAGCCAAGGGTGGAGCCTAGTACAAACTCCTCATCTCCCCCTATGGGCAGAGCCACGCAACGGATCACATACAGAGCCCACAAGGACACAATACATGTAAGGCAATACAGTTTGAATTACAATGGCATATAATTCACCACATTCACCCCCTGTAAAAAAATCTAGTCCGGCGGGGGTGACGGGTCTACAAATTGAGCCGGTCCGGGGCTGGGTGGTGGCGGTCGGTGAGGGTACAATTGTGGACTCCGGGGGTGATTCGGTTCAAGCTTCGTACCGACCGGTGCGATGGGCGACGGGGAGCGCAGGAAACCTATAGGCGCGGGGGCACGGAGCATGGGCGCAGGGCGCGGAGGGTTGGGTGGGGTGTAGCGTGGGGGGTACCTCGGCGGTAGTGGTGGTGGAGTTGGATCCGCAAGCGCCAGGTCCCGGAGGGAAACGGTGTCCTGACGGCCGTCAGGGTATTCGATGAAGCACTGCTGCCTCACGCACCGCGAGGTCCCAGGTTCAATTCCGGCTCTGGGTCACTGTCCGTGTGGAGTTTGCACATTCTCCCCGTGTTTGTGTGGGTTTCGCCCCCACAACCCAAAAAAAATGTGCAGGGTAGGTGGATTGGCCACGCTAAATTGCCCCTTAATTGGAAGAAAATAATTGGGTACACTAAATTTTTTAATAAAATTTTTTTTAAAAAGGGTATTCGATGAAAACGTATTGGGGGTTCGAATGGAGTAGGAGCACTCTTTCTACGAGCGGATCAGTTTTGTGTGCCCGGACGTGCTTCCGGAGGAGAACCGGGCCCGGTGTCTTCAACCAAGCTGGGAGCGAAACCCCCGTGGTAGTGCCCCTAGAAAAATCAAATAGCCGTTCGTGAGGGGTCTGGTTGGTGACGGTACATAGGAGGGACCTAATAGCATGGAGCGCGTCGGGGAGGACATCCTGCCAATGGGAGGTCGGGAGATTCCTGGACCGGAGGGTCAGAAGGACGGTCTTCCAGACCGTCGCGTTCTCCCTCTCCACCTGCCTGTTCACCCTGGGGTTGTAGCTGGTAGTCCTGCTCGAGGCAATGCCCTTGTCAAGCAGGTACTGACGCAGTTCGTCGCTCATAAAGGACGAACCCCTGTTGCTATGTACGTAGCTGGGGAAACCGAACAGGGTGAAGATACTGTGCAGGGCTCTGATGACTGTGTGGGAGGTCATATCGGGGCACGGAATGAAAACGGGAAGCGGGAGAACTCATCGATGACATTCAGAAAGTACACATTCTGATTGGTCGAGGGGTGTGGCCCTTTGAAATCGATGCTCAGGCGTTCAACGGGCTGTGATGCCTTTACCAGGTGGGCCTTGTCTGGTCTATAGAATTGCGGTTTGTACGCGCAGATCGGGCAATCCCTGGTGATGGCTTTTACCTCCTCGGTGGAGAAAGGCAGATTTCGGGCTTTGACGTAGTGGGCGAGCCGGGTGACCCCCGGGTGGCAGAGGTCATTGTGGATAGCTTTCAGGCGGTCATCTTGCGCGCTGGCGCACGTGCCGCGGGACAGGGCATCTGGGGGCTCGTTGAGCTTCCCCGGTCGATACATAATATCATAATTGTAGGTGGAGAGTTCGATCCTCTACCGCAGGATTTTATCATTTTAAATTTTGCCCCTTTGTGAGTTGTCAAACATGAAGGCAACCGATCTTTGGTCGGTGATGAGGGTGAACCTCCTACCTGCGAGGTAGTACCTCCAGTGTCGTATGGCTTCCACGATGGCTTGTGTTTCTTTTTCGACTGAGGACTGTCGAAGCTCCGAAGCGGAGAGGGTTCAGGAGAAAAAGGCGACTGGTCTCCCTGCCTGATTCAGAGTGGCTGCGAGAGCAACCGCTCTGGCGTCGCTTTCCACCTGAAAGGGGACGGATTCACCCACCGCCCGCATGGCCGCTTTGGCGATGTCCTCCTTGATGCAGTTGAAGGCCTGGCTGGCCTCAGCTGACAGAGGAAAGAGTGTGGCCTTAAATAGTGGGCTGGCTTTGTCTGCATACTGAGGGACCTACTGGGCATAATACGAGAAGAATCCCAGGCACCTCTTGAGGGCCCTGGGACAATGAGGGAGAGGGAGTTGTAAGGAGTTGTAAGAGGGAGTTGCATACGGTCCGGGTCGGGGCCCAGGACTCCGTTTTCCACGACATAGCCGAGGATGGCTAGCCTGGTCGTGTGGAAAACGCATTTCTCCGTGTTATACGTGATGTTAAGTTTCTGGGCAGTTTGGAGAAATCGGTGGAGGTTGGCGTCGTGATCCTGCTGATCATGGCCGCAGATGGTGACGTTATCCAAGTACGGAAACATGGCCCGCAGCCCGTACTGGTCCACCAATCGGTCCATTGCTCATTGGAACACCAAGACCCCATTCATGACGCCAAAGGGAACCCGGAGGAAATGGAAGAGGCGGCCATCTACCTCGAACGCCGTGTAGTGGCAGTCCTCCGGTCGGATTGGGAGCTGGTGGTCAGCAGACTCCAGATCCACCTTGGAGAAGATGCGGTACTGGGCGATCTGATTCACCATGTCTGCAATCCTGGGGAGGGGGTACGCATCGAGGAGCGTGAACCGGTTAATAGTTTGGCAATAGTCCACTACCATTCAGAATTTTTCCCTGGTCTTGACGACCACCACCTGAGCTCTCCAAGGGCTGTTACTGGCCTCTATGACCCCCTCACGTAGGAGCCTCTGGACCTCGGTTCTGATAAACACCCTGTCCTGCACGCTATACCGCCTGCTGCGAGTGGCTACGGGTTTGCAGTCCGGAGTGAGGTTAGCAGAGTGGAGGGGGGTCGATTTTTAGCGTTGCTAGACTGCAGGTAGTGAGTGGAGGTAGGGGTCCGCCGAAGCTGAGTGTGAGACTTTTGAGATTACACTGGAAGTCGAGTCCCAGTAAGAGTGGGGCGCAGAGTTCGGGGAGTACTTACAGCTGGAAATTAGAGTAGCTAGCACCCTGAATCGTTAGGGTCGCGACGGTGCGCCCTTGGATGTGAACAGAGTGTGAACCCGAGGCGAGGGCATAGTTTGCCGTGCAGGGAAGATAGGGAGCGAACAGCGTCTTACCAGTTCAGGGTGTACGAAGCTCTCGGTGTTTCCGGAGTCGAAGAGGTACGGCATCCTGTACCCGTTGATTTTGACGGTCATCATAGAGTTCTGGAGGTGTTTCGGACGCGACTGGTCCAACGTGACCTCGCTGAGTTGCGGGTGGTCGGCGGTTCGATCAGCTGTGCTGGAGTGGCCCCGTGATGACTGTCCGCTGAGATCGTAGTCTTCGAGATGAGTTTCAGAGGTTGGAGAGGATGGAGCCCAAGATGACCGCCCCCGTGGATCGCACGTGGTGGGCGGCGAGGAAGATGGCGTCCAAGATGTAGGCCCCCATGAGTCACACGTGGCCGGCCGTGTGGAGGAGGGTTGCCAAGATGGCGGCCCCATGAGTCGCACATGTCGGGTGGGGGCGGAGTCGGCATACAGGCTGCAGCATTTCGGGGCCTGCGGGCCTGTGAGTTTGGGAATCGAGTGTTCTGGGCTGCGGGAGCGTTTGGAGTTTTCTTCGCTAGGCATACCCGGGCATAGTGTCCTTTGCGACCGCAGCTGCTGCAGGTCGCGTTGCGGGCTGGGCAGTGCTGCCGTGGGTGTTGGGGCAGCCCACAAAAATAGCACGCTGGTGCTGCATAATTAGTGTGTGGCCGCGCGGCGCAGGCCTGGGGCAGTCGCTGGTCGGGGGCCCATGATGGGGTCGCTTGGTCCGCGGGGAATGAGGTGAGGCTGCGGAACGAGACCTCCATGGTTGTAGCTAACCCTACAGTGTCCTCCAAGTTCTGGGCCCCTTTCCCCAGCAACCGTAGGCACACATAGTTGGACCTGAGTCCTGCCACTTATACATCACGGACAGCGAGCTCTATATGCTGGGCGGCTGATACAGCCTGAAAATTGCCGTCCCGAGCTAGGGCTTTTAAATCCCGCAGAAAGTCTTCCAGCGACTGGCAGCGGGTCGTGAAAATATGGCGTGCGTAGACCTCGTTGATGTGACGCACGTACATTTGGTTGGGCATTGCCAGGGCCTCCGTATACGAGGTATTACATAGAATTTACAGTGCAGAAGGAGGCCATTCGGCCCATCGCGTCTGCACCGGCTCCCGGAAAGAGCAACCTACCCAAGGTTAACACCTCCACCCTATCCCCATAACCCAGCAACCCCACCCAACACTAAGGGCAATTTTGGACACTAAGGGGAGTTTATCATGGCCAATCCACCTAACCTGCACATCTTTGGACTGTGGGAGGAAACCGGAGCACCCGGAGGAAACCCACGCTCACATGGGGAGGATTTGCAGACTCCTCACAGACAGTGACCCAAGCCGGAATCGAACGTGGGACCCTGGAGCTGTGAAGCGATTATGCTATCTACAATGCTACCGTGCTGCCGGCAGTACAGTTGAGTTGCGTAGAGATATGATGGCTCACCCTTGCGTGCAGTAGGCTGAGTTTCTGCTCCTCCGTAGTTTCTGAAGTGCTTGATTCAGCCAGGTAGGCCTTGAAACATCTGAGCCAGTGCAGAAAGATTTATTTCACCTCTGCAGCCTGCGGGTCGAGTTCTAGTCGGTCAGGTTTGAGGGCTGATTCCATAGTAGTTTTCTAAGACTATTAAATTGATGTGACCATCAATTCACTAGACACGTGATTGGAAGTAAACTGTGGTTTTAATAGTCTTACAACTAAGCCAGCCTGCAACCAGAGGAACTGAGAGCAGGCTTACGGCTGCAGTGCTTTATACTTCCGGTTAGTGGGAGGAGCCATAGCGGAGCCCAGTACAAACTCCTCATCTCCCCCTATGGGCAGAGCCGCGCAACGGCTCGTATACAGAGCCCACAAGGACACAATACATGCAAGGCAATACAGTGTGAATTACGATGCATATAATTCACCACAGTCAGCACGGCTTTGCGAGGGGCAAGTCATGCCTCACAAGCCTCATTGAATTCTTTGAGGATGTGACGAGACACATTGATGAAGGTCGGGCAGTGGATATGGATTTCAGTAAGGCATTTGATAAGGTTCCCCATGGTGGGCTCATTCAGAAAGTTAGGGAGCATGAGATACAGGGAAATTTGGCTTTGGATACAGAATTGGCTGGATACAGAAGTGGATGGAAAGTATTCCGCCTGGAGGTCGGTGACCAGTGGTGTCCCGCAAGGATCTGTTCTGGGACCTCTGCTCTTTGTGGTTTTTATAAATGACTTGGATGAGGAAGGGGAAGGGTGGGTTAGTAAGTTTGCCGATGACACGAAGGTTGGGGGAGTTGTAGATAGTGTTGAGGGCTGTTGTAGGTTACAACAGGACACTGACAGGATGCAGAGCTGGGCTGAGAAGTGGCAGATGGAGTTCAACCTTGATAAATCTGAAGTGATTCATTTTGGAAGGTCGAATTTGAATGCTGAATACAGGTTAAAGGCAGGATTCTTGGAAGTGTGGAGGAACAGAAGGATCTTGGGGTCCACGTACATAGATCCCTCAAAGTTGCCACCCAGGTTGATAGGGTTGTTAAGAAGGCATATGGTGTGTTGGCTTTCATTAACAGGGGGATTGAGTTTAAGAGCCGCGAGGTTTTGTTGCAGCATTATAAAACCCTAGTTCGACCAAACTTGGAATATTGTGTCCCGTTCCGGTCGCCTCATCATAGTAAGGATGTGGATGCTTTGGAGAGGGTACAGAGGAGATTTACCAGGCTGCTGCCTGGACTGGAGGGCATGTCTTATGAAGAAAGGTTGAGGGAGATGGGCTTTTCTCACTGGAGCGAAGAAGGCAGAGAGGTGACTTGATAGAGGTGTACAAGGTGATGAGTGGCATGGATAGAGTGGATAGCCAGAGACTTTTCCCCAGGGCGGTAATGGCTGTCACGAGGGGACATAATATATATATTGTTTTAAATAAATTTTATTGAAAATTTTTGAATTTATACAACATCAAACCATACTAAAATATCAACAATAACAATAATGACAACAATCATGAACCTTCGCCCCTCCTCAATGAACAACCCAACATATTACCAACAACTTAAATTAACACAATGTTAATTTAACACAAAGTTACATAACCGTAGCGAGAAAAAAAATAGAAACTACAATAAGGAACACCCCTCCTGCCCCCCCCCCCCCTCCTCCTCCTCTCTCCACCCCCCCCCCCCCCCCCCCCCCGGGTTGCTGCTGCTATTGACCAAGATACCGATCTTTGAGCCAGGAAGTCCAGAAAAGGCTGCCATCGTTTATAGAACCCTTGTACTGATCCTCTCAGGGCAAATTTGACCCTTTCCAACTTTATAAATCCCGCCATGTCATTGACCCAGGTATCCACACTTGGGGGCCTCGCATCCTTCCACTGCAGCAAGATCCTCCGCCGGGCTACTACACACACACACAATATACAGTGCAGAAGGAGGCCATTCGGCCCATCGAGTCTGCACTGGCTCTTGGAAAGAGCACCCTACCCAAGGTCAACACCTCCACCCTATCCCCATAACCCAACCCAACACTAAGGGCAATTTTGGACACTAAGGGCAATTTATCATGGCCAATCCACCTAACCTGCACATCTTTGGACTGTGGGAGGAAACCGGAGCACCCAGAGGAAACCCACGCACACACGGGGAGGATGTGCAGACTCCACACAGACAGTGACCCAAGCCAGAATCGAACCTGGGGTCTGGAGCTGTGAAGCATTTGTGCTATCCACAATGGTACCGTGCTGCCCACGGCTAGGGACGCAAAGGCCAGGACACCGGCCTCTCGCCTCCTGCACTCCCGGCTCTACTGCAACTCCAAAAATCGCGAGTCTCCACCCTGGTTTGACCCTGGATCCAACCACCCTCGACACCGTCCCCGCCACCCCCTTCCAGAATTCTTCCAGTGCTGGGCATGCCCAGAACATATGGGCGTGGTTCGCTGGACTCCCCGAACATCTGGTGCACCTGTCCTCACCCCCAAAGAACCTACTCATCCTAGTCCCGGACATGTGTGCCCGGTGCAGCACCTTAAATTGGATGAGACTAAGCCTCGCACATGTGGAGGAAGAGTTGACTCTCTCCAAGGCATCCGCCCAAGTCCCGTCCTCTATCTGCTCCCCAAGTTCCTCCTCCCATTTAGCCTTCAGCTCCTCCACTGACGACTCCTCCACCTCCTGCATTACCTTATAGATGTCAGACACCTTCCCCTCTCCGACCCACACCCCCGAAAGCACTCTGTCCATCGTCCCCCGCGACAGCAGCAGAGGGAATCCCTCTACCTGTCGCCTTGCAAACGCCTTTACCTGCAAGTATCTGAACATGTTCCCTTGGGGAAGGCCAAATTTATCATCCAGTTCCCCCAGGCCCGCAAACCTCCCGCCAATAAACAGGTCCCTCAATTTGCTGAAGCCCGCCCTTTGCCACCCCCTAAATCCCCCATCCTTGTTCCCCGGGATGAACCGATGGTTGCCACCCAGTGGAGCCTCCATCGAGCCCCTTGTTTCCCCCCGATGCCGTCTCCACTGTCCCCAGACTCTTAGGGTCGCCGCCACCACCGGGCTCGTGGTAAACCTCTTAGGGGAGAGCGGCAACGGTGCCGTTACCATGGCACCCAGGCTCGTACCTCTACATGACGCCATCTCCATTCTTTTCCACGCCGCCCCTCCCCCCTCCATCACCCATTTACGCACCATTGACACATTGGTTGCCCAATAGTACCCCAGAAGGTTGGGCAGCGCCAGCCCGCCTCTATCCCTCCCTCGCTCCAGGAACACCCTCCTCACTCTCGGAGTCCCATGTGCCCACACAAAGCTCAAAATACTGCTAGTCACTCTCCTAAAGAAGGCCCTGGGGATAAAGATGGGCAGGTACTGAAAGAGGAACAAGAACCTCGGAAGCACCGTCATTTTGATGGACTGTACCCTCCCCGCCAACGATAATGGCAGCATGTCCCACCTCTTGAACTCCTCCTCCATCTGATCTACAAGTCTGGTGAAGTTATGCTTGTGAAGAATCCCCCAGTCCCTGGCCACCTGCACCCCCAGGTACCTAAAGCTCTCCCCTGCCCACCTAAGCGGGAGCCTACCAATTCCTTCCTCCTGGTCTCCAGGGTGCACCACAAACACCTCGCTCTTGCCTAAATTTAATTTATAACCTGAAAAGGTCCCAAACTCAGCTACCAACTCCATCACTCCCGGCATCCCTCCCACCGGGTCTGCCACATACAGTAACAGGTCATCGGCATACAACGACACCCTATGTTCCTCTCCACCTCGCACCAAGCCTCTCCACCTCTCTGAATCCCTCAACGCCATCGCCAGCGGCTCGATTGCCAGTGCAAACAACAAGGGGGACAGGGGGCAACCCTGCCTGGTCCCTCGGTAAAGCCGGAAGTACTCCGACCTCCTCCTATTCGTGGCCATGCACGCCATTGGGGCCTCATATAGCAGCCTTACCCATCTAATGAACCCTTCACCAAATCCAAACCTCCCCAACACCTCCCATAAGTACCCCCACTCCACTCTATCGAAGGCCTTCTCCGCATCCAGTGCCACCACTATCTCTGCCTCCCCCCTCAATCGCCGGCATCATGATGACATTCAACAATCTCGGCACATTTGTGTTCAGCTGCCTTCCCTTCACGAAACCTGTCTGGTCCTCGTGCACAACATCTGGCACACAGTCCTCTATCCTGGTGGCCAGGATTTTTGCCAGGACCTTAGCATCCACGTTGAGGAGAGATATGGGCCTGAATGAACCACACTGCTGGGGGTCCTTGTCCCTCTTTAAAATTAACGAGATCAGCGCCCGCGACATCGTCGGGGGCAAAGTCCCCCCTTCCCACACTTCATTGAGCGTCCGCACCAGCAAGGGGCCCACTAGGTCCACAAACGTTTTATAAAATTCCACCGGGAACCCATCCGGCCCCGGTGCCTTCCCTGACTGCATCTGCCCGATCCCCTTAACTAGCTCCTCCAGCTCAATCGGCGCACCCAACCCCTCCACCTTCTCCTCCTGCACCTTCGGGAAAGAAAGCCCGTCAAGGAACCTCTCCATTCCCCTCCTCTCCCCCGTTGGCTCCGACCTGTACAGTTCCCCGTAAAAGTCCTTGAAGACCTCATTCACCTCTACCCCCTTCCGCACCACATTCCCACTCTTGTCTCTCACTCCAGCAATTTCCTTCGCCGCATCCCGCTTGCGGAGCTGATGAGCCAGCATCCTACTCGCCTTTTCACCATGTTCGTACACTGCCCCTTGTGCCTTCCTCCACTGTGCCTCCGCCTTTCTAGTGGTCAGCAAATCAAATTCAGCCTGCAGGCTGTGCCTCTCCCCCAACAGTCCCTTCTCTGGTGCCTCTGCATACCTCCTGTCCACCTCCAGCATCTTTCCCACCAGTCTATCCCTCTCACTCCTCTCGCTCCTCCCCCTGTGTGCCCGGATGGATATCAGCTCCCCACGAATCACTGCCTTCAGGGCTTCCCAGACCATCCCCACCTGAACCTCCCCCATATCATTCACCTCGAGGTACCCCTCAATACTTGCCCGGACCCTCCTACACACCTCCTCCTCCGCCAAAAACCCCACATCCAACCGCCACAACGGACGTTGGTCCCGCACCTCCCCCATCTCCAACTCTATCCAATGCGGAGCGTGGTCGGAGATTGCAATGGCCGAATACTCGGCCTCCTCCACTCTCGGAATCAATCCCCTACTCACCACGAAGAAATCTAACCGAGAGTAGACCCTATGTATGTGGGAGAAGAAAGAGTACTCGCGTAACCTCGGCCTCACAAACCTCCATGGATCCACCCCACCCATCTGGTCCATAAACCCTCTCAGTACCTTGGCCGCCGCCAGCCTCCTACCCATCCTAGAGCTGGACCAATCCAGTGAAGGATCCAACACCGTATTAAAGTCCCCCCCCCATGATCAGACCTCCCGCCTCCAGATCCGGGACCCGTCCCAACATACGCATCATAAAGCCCGCATCGTCCCAATTTGGGGCATACGCACTAGCCAGTACCACCTTCTCTCCTTGCAGCCTGCCCCTAACCATAACATACCTACCCCCCTTATCCGCCGCCACCTCCGATGCCTCAAACAACACATTTTTCTCCACCAGAATCGCCACTCCCTGGTTCTTCACATCCAACCCAGAGTGGAAAACCTGTCCCACCCATCCCTTCCTCAGGCGGACCTGGTCCGCCACGTTCAGGTGGGTCTCCTGAAGCATTGCCACATCTTCCTTTAGCCCCTTCAGGTGAGCCAGTAAGTTACCCTCGACCGCTTCACCGGCCCATTCAACCCTCTCGCATTCCAGGTGACCAACCGGATCAGAGGGCGTCCCGCCCCCCTCCCCCGTTGACTAGCCATAGCCCGTCGACTGCCCGCCCCAGGCCAGCACCCCCTGCCCGACCCAGTCCCCACAGCGACAACATCTCTCCTCTGTCCCCCCAGCCCCCACCAGCTCCTTCCTGACCCTACCAGCAGCAACCCGGTATTCCCCTTTCCCCCCTCCCTTCCCCCCCCAGGCTAGGAACCCTCCCAGCCGCGAACCGTCCTCCATTGTACTTCCGTGGGTCAGTTAACTTCTGCTGACTCCGGAAACTCCCGCCAATAACCCGACCCCTCCCAAAGTGGGATCATCCCCCAATCTATCCCTCCTCCAGGCACCGCTCTAGCGCGGGGAAGAACCAGTTAGGGCCCCGCCTCCCCCATCACCGTCTCCGCCCCCCAGCCCCACAGCGCGGGAAACCAGAGGAAAGCCCACGCTTTCGCACTGCCCCACCACACCCTTCTGACGCAGCACCCAAATAACAGTTGCTGCTCTTCACCATACCCCCAACCCGACATAGAATACAACAAACCCCCCCGACCCTCCCCGCAAGATACACAACTCAACCAATGCCCCACAGCAGAAACAAACATAGCAGAACAACACCCCCATAAATAACCATATCAAAATTGCAAAAGTACAAAAAAAAAGAACATAACAACAGCAGAATCCAGCACTAAGATATTACAACCGACCCCGCAACCCCAAACCCCTAGTTCAAGTCCAGTTTCTCCGTCCGCACGAAGGCCCACGCCTCCTCCGGGGAATCGAAATAATAATGCCGGTCCGAATAAGTTACCCACAGGCGAGCGGGCTGCAACATTCCGAACTTTATCTTTTGCCTGTAAAGCACCTCCTTCGTCCGATTAAATCCGGACCGCCGCTTAGCCACCTCCGCACTCCAATCCTGGTAGATCCGTACTACCCCATTCTCCCAGTTGCTGCTCTTCACCTTCTTGGCCCAGCGCAGCACACACTCCCAATCACTGAACCGGTGGAACCTCACCAGCACCACACGCGGGGGGTTCATTGTCCTTAGGCCTCCTGGCCAGTACTCTGTGTGCTCCCTACAGCTCCAAGGGCAGATGGAAAGACCCGGCCCCCACTAGCGAGTTCCGCATCGTAGCCATGTAGGTTGTCAGGTCCGACCCCTCCAGCCCCTCCGCAAGGTCCAAGATCCGCAGATTTTTCAGCCTCATGCGGTGATCAAGCTCCTCAAAGCGTTCCTGCCACTTCTTGTGCAGTGCCTCGTGCCCTTCCACCTTACTCATGAGGACCACGGCTTCCTCCTCTCGTTCAGTGGCCTGCGTCTGCAACTCCTTGATGGCAGCACCCTGGGTGGTCTGAATCACCGACAGCCTTCTGTTTGTTTCCTGCAGAGAGCTCAGTACCTCAGCCTTGAAGTCTGTGAAGCAGAGCAGGAGAGCAGCTAGTTGCTCCTGGGCCGACTGTTTCCACTCCTCTGGATCTCTGCCGGTGGCCATCTTGGATCCCTTCCCCCGTTTTTTCTGGGGAGCTTCTGCTGCTTTTTCCCCCTTTCCACTCCGAGTTCGAGTCATGGACTGCAGGGAAAGTCGTTCAGCACACCTTCCTCCACCGGGAGACGTCGGAAAATTTCAGTTTTGGGCTCTAAAAAGAGCCGCAAAGTCCTTTTAAAACGGGAGCTCCCAAATGTGTGGCTTCCTACTTCATCACAGCCACCGGAAGTCCCTTCCCACGCTTCTTAAGTGTCCGCACCAGGAAGGGGCCCACTAGGTCCACAAACTTTTAATAAAATTCCACCGGGAACCCATCCGGCCCCGGTGCCTTCCCTGACTGCATCTGCCCGATCCCCTTAACTAGCTCCTCCAGCTCAATCGGCGCTCCCAACCCCTCCACCTGCTCCTCCTGCACCTTTGGGAAAGAAAGCCCGTCGAGGAACCTCTCCATTCCCCTCCTCTCCCCCGTTGGCTCCGACCGGTACAGTTCCCCGTAAAAGTCCTTGAAGACCTCATTCACCTCTACCCCCTTCCGCACCACATTCCCACTCTTGTCACTCACTCCAGCAATTTCCTTAGCCGCATCCCGCTTGCGGAGCTGATGAGCCAGCATCCTACTGGTGTATATGGATTTCAGTAAGGCGTTTGATAAGGTTCCCTACGGTAGGCTATTGCAGAAAATAAGGAAGTATGGGATTGAAGGTGATTTAGCGGTTTGGATCAGTAATTGGCTAGCTGAAAGAAGACAGAGGGTGGTGGTTGATGGTAAATGTTCATCCTGGAGTTCAGTTACTAATGGTGTACCGCAAGGATCTGTTTTGGGGCCACTGCTGTTTGTCATTTTTATAAATGACCTGGAAGAGGGTGTAGAAGGATGGGTTAGTAAATTTGCAGATGACACGAAGGTCGGTGGAGTTGTGGATAGTGCTGAAGGATGTTATAGGATACAGAGGGACATAGATAAGCTGCAGAGCTGGGCTGAGAGGTGGCAGATGGAGTTTAATGCGGAAAAGTGTGAGGTGGTTCACTTTGGAAGGAGTAACAGGAATGCAGAGTACTGGGCTAATGGCAAGATTCTTGGTAGTGTAGATGAACAGAGAGATCTCGGCATCCAGGTACATAAATCCCTGAAAGTTGCCACCCAGGTTAATAGGGCTGTTAAGAAGGCATAAGAACATAAGAACATAAGAACTAGGAGCAGGAGTAGGCCATCTGGCCCCTCGAGCCTGCTCCGCCATTCAATTAGATCATGGCTGATCTTTTGTGGACTCAGCTCCACTTTCCGGCCCGAACACCATAACCCTTAATCCCTTTATTCTTCAAAAAACTATCTATCTTTACCTTAAAAACATGTAATGAAGGAGCCTCAACTGCTTCACTGGGCAAGGAATTCCATAGATTCACAACCCTTTGGGTGAAGAAGTTCCTCCTAAACTCAGTCCTAAATCTACTTCCCCTTATTTTGAGGCTATGTCCCCTAGTTCTGCTGTCACCCGCCAGTGGAAACAACCTGCCCGCATCTATCCTATCTATTCCCTTCATAATTTTAAATGTTTCTATAAGATCCCCCCTCCAATATGGTGTGCTAGCCTTTATCAGCAGGGGGATTGAGTTTCGGAGCCACAAGGTCATGCTGCAGCTGTACATAACTCTGGTGCGGCCGCACCTGGAGTACTGCGTGCAGTTCTGGTCACCACATTATAGGAAGGATGTGGAAGCTTTGGAAAGGGTTCAGAGGAGATTTACTAGGATGTTGCCTGGTATGGAGGGAAGGTCTTACGAGAAAAGGCTCAGGGACTTGAGGTTGTTTTCGTTAGAGAGGAGAAGGCTGAGAGGTGACTTAATAGGGACATATAAGATAGTCAGAGGGTTAGATAGGGTGGACAGTGAGAGTCTTTTTCCTCGGATGGTGATGACCAACACGAGGGGACATAGCTTTAAATTGAGGGGTGATAGATATAGGACAGATGTCAGAGGCAGTTTCTTTACTCAGAGAGTAGTAGGGGTGTGGAACGCCCTGCCTGCAACAGTAGTAGACGCCAACTTTAAGGGCATTTAAGTGGTCACTGGATAGACATATGGATGAAAATGGAATAGTGTAGGTCAGATAGGCTTCAGATGGTTTCACAGGTCGGCGCAACATCGAGGGCCGAAGGGCCCGTACTGCGCTGTAATGTTCTATGTTCTATTGCAACAGTGAAAGTTCTCGGCAGAGCAAGAATAGGGTACTGCGCTGTAGTGTTCTATGTTCTATGTTCTACTCGCCTTTTCACCATGTTCATACACTGCCCCTTGTGCCTTCCTCCACTGTGCTTCCGCCTTTCTAGTGGTCAGCAAATCAAATTTAGCCTGCAGGCTGCGGCTCTCCCCCAACAGTCCCTCCTCTGGTGCCTCTGCGTACCTCCTGTCTACCTCCAGCATCTTTCCCACCAGTCTATCCCTCTCACTCCTCTCGGTCCTCTCCCTGTGTGCCCGGATGGATATCAGCTCCCCACGAATCACTGCTTTTAGGGCTTCCCAGACCACCCCCACCTGAACCTCCCCCGTATCATTCACCTCGAGGTACCCCTCAATATTTGACCCGGACCCTCCTACACACCTCCTCCTCCGCCAACAACCCCACATCCAACTGCCACAACGGGCGCTGGTCCCGCACCTCCCCCATCTCCAACTCTATCCAATGCGGAGCGTGGTCGGAGATTGCAATGGCCGAATACTCGGCCTCCTCCACTCTCGGAATCAGTCCCCTACTCACCACGAAGAAGTCTATCCGAGAGTAGACGCTATGTACGTGGGAGAAGAAAGAGTACTCCCGTGCCCTCGGTCTCACAAACCACCCAACCCATCTGGTCCATAAACCCTCTCAGTACCTTGGCCGTCGCCGGCCTCCTACCCGTCCTAGAGCTGGACCGATCCAGTGAAGGATCCAACACCGTATTGAAGTCCCCCCCCATGATCAGACCTCCCGCCTCTAGATCCGGGACCCGTCGCAACTACGCCTCATAAAGCCCGCATCGTCCCAATTTGGGGCATACACACTAGCAAGTACCACCTTCTCTCCTTGTAGCCTGCCCCTAACCATAACATACCTACCCCCCTTATCCGCCACCACCTCCGATGCCTCAAACGACACATTTTTCCCCACCAGAATCGCCACTCCCCTGTTCTTAACATCCAACCCAGAGTGGAAAACCTGCCCCACCCACCCCTTCCTCAGACGGACCTGGTCCGCCACCTTCAGGTGGGTCTCCTGAAGCATTGCCACATCTGCCTCTAGCCCCCTCAGATCAGCAAGTACACTCGACCGCTTCACCGGCCCATTCAATCCTCTCGCATTCCAGGTGACCAACCGGATCAGAGGGCGTCCCGCCCGCCTCCCCAGTCGACTAGCCATTGCCCGTCCACTGCCCGCTCCAGGCCAGCACCCCCCGCCTGACCCAGTCCCCACAGTGACAACACCTCACCTCTGTCCCCCCGGCCCCCACCAGCTCCTTCCTGACCCTGCCAGCAGCAACCCGGTATTTCCCCCGGAAACTCCCTCCAATAACCCGACCCCTCCCAAAGTGGGATCATCCCCATCCTATCCCTCCTCCAGGCACCGCTCCAGCGCGGGGAAGAACCAGTTAAGGCCCCGCCTCCCCCGTCATCGTCTCCACCCCCCCCAGCCCCGCAGCGCGGGAAAGCAGACGAATGCCCGTGCTTTCGCACTGCCCCACCACACCCTTCTGACGCAGCTCCCAAATACCAGCCCCACTCCATACCCGACATAGAATACAACAAACCCCCCCAAACCCTCCCCGCAAGATACAAAACTCAAACAATGCCCCACAGCAAAAAAAAAACAGAACACCCCCATAAATAACCATATCAAAATTGCAAAAGTACAGAAAAAGAGAACACAGCAACAGCAGAATCCAGCAATAAAGTATTACAACCGACCCCCGCAACCCCCAACCCCTAGTTCAAGTCCAGTTTCTCCGTCCGCACGAAGGCCCACGCCTCCTCCGGGGAATCGAAATAATAATGCCGGTCCGAATAAGTTACCCACAGGCGCGCAGGCTGCAACATTCCGAACTTTATCTTCTTCTTGTAAAGCACATCTTTCGTCCGATTAAACCCGGACCGCCGCTTAGCCACCTCCGCACTCCAATCCTGGTAGATCCGTACTACCCCATTCTCCCAGTTGCTGCTCTTCACCTCTTGGCCCACCGCCTCATGCAGTGATCAAGCTCCTCGAAGCGGTCCTGCCACTTCTTGTGGAATGCCTCGTCCCCCTCCACCTTACTCACGAGGACCACGGCTTCCTCCTCTCGTTCAGTGGCCTGCGTCTGCAACTCCTTGATGGCAGCACCCTGGGTCGTCTGAATCTCCGAGAGCCTTTTGTTTGTTTCCTGCAGAGAGCTCAGTACCTCAGCCTTGAAATCTGCAAAACAGCGCAGGAGAACAGCTTGCTGCTCCTGGGCCCACTGCTTCCACTCCTCTGGAGCTCCGCCGGCAGCCATCTTGGATTCCTTCCCCCATTTTTTCTGGGGAGCTGCTGCCGTTTTTTCCCCCTTTCCACTCCGAGTTCGAGTCATGAACTGCGAAGAAAGTCGATCAGCACACCTTCTCCCACCGGGAGACGTCGAAAAATTTCCGTTTTGGGCTCTAAAAAGAGCCGAAAAGTCCGTTTGAAACGGGAGCTCCAAAATGTGCGGCTTCCTACGTCATCACCGCCACCGGAAGTCTCCGAGGGGACATAATTTTAAGGTGATTGGAGGAAGGTATAGGGAGATGTCAGAGGTCGGTTCTTTACACAGAGTGGTGGGTGTGTGGAATGCACTGCCAGCGGAGGTGGTGGAGTCAGAGTCATTCGGGACATTTAAGCGACTCTTGGACAGGCACATGGACAGTAGTAAATTGAAGGGGTGTAGGTTAGGTTGAAGTTAGATTAGGATAAATGATTGGCACAACATCGTGGGCTGAAGGGCCTGTACTGTGCTGTACTATGCTGTACTGTTCTATGTTCTATATTCTAAGTACAGTTTCAGGAAGAGATTACCGTAGGTTTCCGCCGACTGCCTCAATAGCACGGTTCAGCTTGAATGCACTGGCTCCTCTGGAGGTCTGTAAAAGGATTGAATTCTTCAGTCAATGTTATAGCAACATTTTAGCAGGACCAGTAACCGAACATGGCGAGGTTTATATCTGGTTTTCACACTATCTGATCATGCAGTCGGGGAAGGTCAGAATTAACACAGCACTCAGACAGAGTGCTGGTCACACTTCACTATGTTCAGCTGTGGGCACCCTTCCACAGGCTGCACATCAGGTCATGGCCAGGGTTAGTCCAGGGTAATTACGCAGGTTGATGCAGGCGATCAGGGCATTGATTTGGTAAATTTGGCTTTTTTACACATGGAGTTTTCAAATTAAAAATCTCCATTGGTTCTGACAGTATCTTTTAAAATATGTTCGCTATTTCAGTACATCATTCTACTGTTCAGTAAGAGCTGGCTGAATCGTCATCGTCAACTTATCCTCATGTATTCATACTGATTCTACAGTGAACATTGGAAGTATAGGCTTGGAGCAGGAGTTATAACTTCATTAACCATCTACAGATTGAAAATGATTGCTGAATAGGAGTTAACAGAAATCTCATTACTGGCTGAGTACAATGACCAAGTTAACAGATGCGATTGGGCAGAAGGATGTTCCTGAAGGTGGGAGTGTCCAGAATGAGGGTCAAGGTCTGCGCGTATGGGATAGGCTGTTTAGGACAGAGGTGAGGAGGAATTGGTTGGCCTGTGAAATTCACTACCACAGAAAGTAGTTGAGACCGAAACACTGTAAATTACTAGGTTCAAGGTGCGAGGGGCAAAGTTTAGAGGAAATGTTCGAGGGAAGGTTTTTACACAGAAGGTGGTGGGTGTCTTGACAAATACATGAATCGGATGGGAATAGAGGGATACAGGCTCTGGTAGTGTAGAGGATTTTAGGTCAGACAGGCGGCATGATTGGCGCAGGCTGGGAGGGCTGTACTTTTCTTTGTACTTTGTTTTCAAGAAGCAATTAGTTATCACACTGGATGAAGGGGATCAAAGGATATGGGAGGGGTGGGGAGGCGGGATCAGGCTATTGCGCTGGATGATCAGCCATGATTAGAATGAATGGTGGAGCAGACTCAAAGGGCCGAATGGCCTCTGCCTGCTCCTGTATTCTATGTTTCTCTGACTCATGGAAGGGAGATTGTGTTATGGGCCAGGGTTTAAAGAACCCCAAAGTGTATCATAGAGTTCACCTGACCCACAAATGTTACCAGATTGTGGTATGGGGAGCACACGGCCCACTCTACAGGTGTGGTACAGCAGAAATGGAAAAGTATTTTTTAAAGCAAAACAATGTTTATTCTATGAACTCAAGTTCACATTTTTAAAACAGCCAGTGAACATCTTAGCAACCATCAATTCAAATACAACCCCCAAAGAATACAACACTAAGTAATCCTTAAGCTGTCCTTTTTACATCCAGAAGACTTACAAAAAACATAACCTTTAACAGAAGTGCATCAGGTTAAAGTCACGACTGAAAACATTTATAATTCAAAATTCACCAAATGATCAAGAGAGAGTCTTTTCATGGCAGAGAGATCAACAGAATACCTGCTCTGTATGGCTTCAGCTCCAACACTGAAAACAAAATGAAAAACACACCCTGCAGTCTGCTCAAAAACGAAAGTAAAAAGCTGACAGACAGCCCAGCTCCACCCACACTCTGACATCACTGCAGTAATAAACACTAATTTCATAAAGGTACTCTCACTACAGATATTTTCATACACACCCATTTATAAACACCCATTTATAACAACCCATTTATTAAATGTACTCTCACATGACACCTCCCACCTAGAAAAAAAAACATTCAATTTCAAGATGGAAGGATGGTTTCCTTCCTGCAATGCCGAGTCCTTCCTGCAATGCCGAATCGTTCCTGCAATTCCGAGTCGTTCCTGCAATGCCGAGTCCTTCCTGCAATGCCGAGTCCTTCCAGCAATTCCGAATCGTTCCTGCAATGCCGAGTCGTTCCTGCAATTCCGAGTCGTTCCTGCAATGCCGAATCGTTCCTGCAATTCCGAGTGGTTCCTGCAATTCCGAATCGTTACTGCAATGCCGAGTCCTTCCTGCAATTCCGAGTCGTTCCTGCAATGCCGAGTCCATCCTGTAATGCCGAATCGTTCCTGCAATGCCGAGTCCTTCCTGCAGTGCTGAATCCTGCCTGCAATGCCGAGTCCTTCCTGCAGTGCTGAATCGTTCCTGCAATACGGAGTCCTTCCTGCAATTGCGAATCGTTCCTGCAATGCCGAGTCCTTCCTGGAATTCCAAATCGTTCCTGCAATGCCGAGTCCTTCCTGGGATTCCGAATAGTTCCTGCAGTGCTGAATAATTCCTGCAATACGGAGTCCTTCCTGCAATTGCGAATCGTTCCTGCAATGCCGAGTCCTTCATGCAATGCCGAGTACTTTCTGGAATTCCGAATCGTTCCTGCAATACCGAATCGTTCCTGCAATGCCGAGTCCTTCCTGCAATGCCGAGTCCTTCCTGGAATTCCGAATCGTTCCTGCAATGCCGAATCGTTCCTGCAATGCCGAGTCCTTCTTGCAATGCCGAATCCTTCCTGCAATGCCGAATCCTTCTTGCAATGCCGAATCGTTCCTGCAATGCCGAGTCCTTCCTGGAATTCCGAATTGTTCCTGCAGTGCTGTATCGTTCCTGCAAGATGGAGTCCTTCCTGCAATGCCGAATCCTTCCTGCATTGCCGAGTCCTTCCTGGAATTCCGAATTGTTCCTGCAATGCCAAGTCCTTCCTGGAATTCCGAATCGTTCCTGCAATGCCGAATCGTTCCTGCAATACGGAGTCCTTCCTGAAAATCCGAATCGTTCCTGCAATGCCGAGTCCTTCCTGGAATTCCGAATCGTTCCTGCAATGCGCAGTCCTTCCTGCAATGTTGAGCCCTTGCTGCAATGCCGAATCGTTCCTGCAATACGGAGTCCTTCCAGCAATGCCGAAACGTTCCTGCAATGCTGAGTCCTTCCTGCAATGCCGAGTCCTTCCTGCAATGCCGAGTCCTTCCTGCAATGCCGAGTCGTTCCTGCAATGCCGAGTCCTTCCTGCAATGCCGAATCCTTCCTGCAGTGCCGAATCGTTCCTGCAATGCCGAATCCTTCCTGCAATGCCGAGTCGTTCCTGCAATGCCGAGTCCTTCCAGCAATGTCGAGTCCTTCCTGCAATGCCGAATCGTTCCTGCAATGCCGAGTCGTTCCTGCAATGCCGAGTCCTTCCTGCAATGCCGAATCGTTCCTGCAATGCCGAATCGTTCCTGCAATGCCGAGTCCTTCCTGCAATGCCGAATCGTTCCTGCAATGCCGAGTCCTTCCCGAAATGCCGAATCGTTCAGGCAATGCCGAGTCCTTCCTGCAATGTCAAATCCTTCCAGCAATGCCGAGTCCTTCCTGCAATGTCAAGTCCGTCCTGTAATGCGGAATCGTTCCTGCAATGCAGAATCGTTCCTGCAATTCCGAATCGTTCCTGCAATGCCGAATCGTTCCTGCAATGCCGAGTCCTTCCTGCAATGCCGAGTCCTTCCTGCAATGCCGAATCGTTCCTGCAATTCCGAATCGTTCCAGCAATGCTAAATCGTTCCTGCAATTCCGAATCATTCCAGCAATGCTAAATCGTTCCTGCAATTCCGAATCGTTCCAGCAATGGCGAGTCTTCCTGCAATTCCGAATCGTTCCTGCAATTCAGAATCGTTCCTGCAATGCCGAGTCCTTCCTGCAATGCCGAGTCCTTCCTGCAATGCCGAATCGTTCCTGCAATGCGGAGTCCTTCCTGCAATGCCGAATCGTTCCTGCAATGCGGAGTCCTTCCTGCAATGTCGAGTCCTTCCTGCAATTCCGAATGGTTCCAGCAATGGCGAGTCCATCCTGCAATTCCGAATCGTTCCTGCAATTCCGAATCGTTCCTGCAATGCCGAGTCCGTCCTGCAATGCCAAATCGTTCCTACAATTCCGAATCGTTCCTGCAATGCCGAATCGTTCCTGCAATGCCGAATCCTTCCTGCAATGCCGAATCGTTCCTGCACTGCCAAATAGGTCCTGCAATGCCGAATCGTTCCTGCAATGCCGAGTCCTTCCTGCAATGCCGAATCCTTCCTGCAATGCCGAATCGTTCCTGCAATGTCGAGTTCTTCCTGCAATTCCGAATCGTGCCTGCAATGCCGAATCGTTCCTGCAATGCCGAATTGTTCCTGCAATGCCGAGTCGTTCTTGCAATGCGGAATCGTTCCTGAAATTCCGAGTCCTTCCTGCAATGCAGAGTCCTTCCTGCAATGCCGAATCGTTCCTGCAATGCCGAATCGTTCCTGCAATGCCGAGTCCTTCCCGAAATGCCGAATCGTTCCAGCAATGCCGAGTCCTTCCTGCAGTGTCAAGTCCTTCCAGCAATGCCGAGTCCTTTCTGCAATTCCGAATGGTTCCAGCAATGGCGAGTCCATCCTGCAATTCCGAATCGTTCCTGCAATTCCGAATCGTTCCTGCAATGCCGAGTCCGTCCTGCAATGCCGAGTCCTTACTGCAATGCCAAATCGTTCCTGCAATTCCGAATCGTTCCTGCAATGTCAAGTCCTTCCTGTAATGCCGAATCGTTCCTGCAATGCCGAATCCTTCCTGCAATTCCGAATCGTTCCTGCAATTCCGAATCGTTCCTGAAATGCCGAATCGTTCCTGCAATGCCGAGTCCGTCCTCCAATGTCAAGTCCTTCCTGCAATGCTGAGTCCATCCTGCGATGCCGAATCGTTCCTGCAATTCCGAATCGTTCCAGCAATGGCGAGTCATCCTGCAATTCCGAATCGTTCCTGCAATTCAGAATCGTTCCTGCAATGCCGAGTCCTTCCTGCAATGCCGAATCCTTCCTGCAATGCCGAATCGTTCCTGCAATGCCGAGTCCTTCCTGCAATGCCGAATCGTTCCTGCAATGCGCAGTCCTTCCTGCAATGTTGAGCCCTTCCTGCAATGCCGAATCGTTCCTGCAAGGCCGAGTCCTTCCTGCAATGCCGAATCGTTCCTGCAATGCGGAGTCCTTCCTGCAATGTCGAGTCCTTCCTGCAATTCCGAATGGTTCCAGCAATGGCGAGTCCATCCTGCAAGTCCGAATCGTTCCTCCAATTCTAAATCGTTCCTGCAATGCCGAGTCCGTCCAGCAATGCCGAGTCCTTCCTGCAATGCCAAATCGTTCCTGCAATTCCGAATCGTTCCTGCAATTCCGAATCGTTCCTGCAATGTCAAGTCCTTCCTGTAATGCCGAATCGTTCCTGCAATGCCGAATCCGTCCTGCAATTCCGAATCGTTCCTGCAATTCCGAATCGTTCCTGAAATGCCGAATCGTTCCTGCAATGCCGAATCGTTCCTGCAATGCCGAGTCCGTCCTCCAATGCCGAATCCTTCCTGCAATGTAGAGTCCTTCCTGCAATGCCGAGTCCTTCCTGCAATGCCGAG